>NW_026571515.1:15577770-15595270 GCF_026225935.1 Boleophthalmus pectinirostris | reverse complement strand
TTTTTGCAGTGGAAATTTTGTTCTGAATGATAAAAGAATTTTTTCGAGAGATGTTTTTTTGCATTTGAGAGACACGTGCTACAGATTAGTCTCAAGTTTGGACAGAGGTTTTTCACGCTCTTTGGTCCGATAAACTCTGATCCAACTCAACTAAAATCTTGCTGTCCTGAGCGTGGTCTGGCTCCTGCAGAGTTATGGACTGTGACGAGTTCATACAAAATCGAAAATGTTCCAGAAGCCGCCGTCACGTCACCGAGGTCAAAGGTGAAATGTGAGAGTTCAAAGGTTACCGCAGGTGACTTTTATCTTTAGGAGAAAATATTACTGATTTATGACCAAGAAATCAGGAAAAGAAAACTGACTCTGCAGGACTACCAAGCAAGGGCTACACCGGGACTAAACCAGGTCTAAACCAGGGCTGAACCACGGACTAAACCAAGACTAAACTAGGACGAAACCAGGACTAAACCAGGTCTAAACCAGGACCAAACCTGGACCAAACCAGGACTAAAACAACGCTGAACCAGCACTGAACCAGGACTAAACCTGAACTAAACCAAGACTAAACCAAAACTAAACCAGGTCCAAACCAGCACCAAACCAGGACTAAATCAGGACTAAACCAAGACTAAACCAGCACTAAACCTGGAATAAACCAAGACTAAACCAGGACTAAACCAAGACTGAACCTGGACTAAACCAAGACTAAACTAAACCAAAACTAAACGGGGTCAAACCACTAAACCAGGACTAAACTAGGACCAAACCAGCTCCAAACCAGGACCAAACCAGGTCCAAACCAGGTCCAATAACCTTCTTAAGACAGTCCTTGAATACTGGCTCCTGACTTTCCCAGGCCTTATTTGCATTTAGGTTGCTGTGAATCGATAAACTGGAGAATCCTGGTTCGATATTCGCTGAGTCGTGAAAAATCAATCAAGCTGAATTGGTCCAAAGCGTGACTCAGCACAAAATGGAATAATTAGAAATCTATTGACAATCAAACAAAACAAGTGTAGTGATTTTAAAGTGCTTGTATTATTTTCTGATCTATGTTATAATATTTCAACATCAAATCAAACCTGGACTTGTGTTTCCTTCACACATTTAACGCACAAACCCTGCTTCTACATTGTATTCTTATTAAAATACCATCATATAAATTACCACTCAAGTGACGGCAGTACAGTATGTGTAGTAGTAGTAATAGTATATTGTGTATTATTACACACAGGGACTAGTCTTAGTCATAAAACAAAATCTTCCACCAACTAATACTCAGTTTGCCTTACATTGCAGTATAACTATACACAAATATATATATATACATAGTGTTTTTGCATTCTTAGTGCAAAAATTACTGTGGCTATAAATATAACAACTGCATCTTGTAAACATGTTTTGCTTTTGATTGTGGTTGTGGTTTTGGTTCTGGTTGTGGTAGTAATAGCAGTAGTAGTAGTTGTTGTTGTAGTTGTTGTTGTTGAAGTAGGGGTAGTAGTTGTTGTAGTCATTGTTATAGTTGTTGCTGTAGTAGTAGTTGTTGTGGTAGTAGTTGTAGTTGTAGTAGTTGTAGTTGTAGTAGTAGTAGTTGTTGTAGTTGTTGTTGCTGTAGTAGTTGTAGTAGTTGTTGTAGTTGTTGTTGTAGTAGTTGTAGTAGTTGTAGTTGTAGTTGTTGTAGTTGTAGTAGTTGTTGTTGTAGTAGTTGTTATAGTATTTGTAGTTGCTGTAGTTGTAGTTGTTGTAGTAATTGTAGTAGTTGTAGTAGTTGTTGTAGCAGTAGCTGATGTAGTAGCTGTTGTAGTTGTTGTAGCAGTTGTTGTAATAGTTGTAGTTGTAGTAGTTGCAGTTGTTGTAGTAGTTGTAGTTAGTAGTTGTTGTAATAGTTGTAGTAGTAGTATTGTAGTAGTAGTAGTAGTAGTTGTAGTAGTTGTAGTAGTAGTAGTAGTTTTTGTTGACTCCCTGAGCTGCCGAGTGGATCAGCTGATTTAAACGTGCCTCTAAATGTTTCCATATGGTTCGTGCTTGACTGACCTCACATCTGCACACATCTGTGGACACACAGGCTCTGGACCTGCTGCAGGGAATTGTGGGTAAATCGAAGAGTACAGGGGTCAAAGTTTAATGAAGGTGAGCTCAGGGTAAAGCTCTGTAACCAATCACAATTAGACGCAGAGGAGAGGGGCGGGGCTTAAGGACAGCGATGCATTATGTCACTGGGAGATTACATTCATTCAAGATTCAGATTAAGATTCAGAATTTAAACAGGGCTAAAAAAAAAAGGAAAAAAAAGTTAAGCCTTGAGTGATGGTGGCAGGTTTGTCATGTTCTTGTCTTCATAGAGATACTTTTCAGTTTGCCTGGAATGTTCCACAGTATGGCATTAAATATATCTGCATTTCATTATTCAGCATAACATGTATTCTTCTCTGAACGTGGTCCACAGATCTGACCTGTAACTTGGTCTAGTGGGATCCTGTTTGCTTCCTGCTTGCTTTATCCATGGACATAGACATGCATAATGCCATACTGTGGAACATTCCAGGAATCTCCATGGAGACAAGCAGCTGGCCAACCATCCACCAGAAAAGTCAAGGCCTAACTTTCTTTTTCTCATAAATGACTTTCCCCTTCAAGTTTTCTGTAAAAGCTGAACTTCGTGACACATTTCTGACGGTTAGACATTGTCTTCATCCAATTGTGAAACATTTTATTTATTTCAAACTTGAGGCATGAGTCACTATGACGTTTTGTGATGAGAGATGATAAGTGACACGGGGTCCACCCTGTTTCACTTTCTGTTGTTCTAAAGTTGTGCTATTGGCTAAATATTTCATAGTCATGCACCAAGAGCTTTGTGAGAGACAGTGCTTAGTTAGACTGATTTAAATACATAGTTCAGTTTTCACCACTAAGATCTTGACTTTGGTCCTGCAGGTATTGAAAAATGGGTCATTGCAGAAAATGGATTGCTTACTGTTTACAATCATTTCCACCTTCCTAATATTTACCTACTATTTATTTATTTATGCATTTATTTATTTACATTTGATAAATGTCTGTTACAGGTCCGTCCTCCTCCAGTCCCAGTGCGCTGAAGCCCACCCCCCTCGACCCCTCCTCCTGCTCCCCGTGTGGACTTCAGGGACCTCTGGATGCCCCGGACACGTCGGCGTCCGGCTCTGGCCCGGCCTCTCTGGATGAGGCGGCGGGGCATGTGGACCCAGGGTTAGGGCCCGTGGACGAGGCTTTGTTGGTGAACGACACAGGACCTCCGGAGCTGCCAGGGGACGCTCTGACTCCCTCAACCAGGAAGAGACTGCCCTCTGGGGCCTAAACCACAGAGTAAGAATTTTCATCTGCGATACGTTTCTTAACCTAGTTTAGACCTGGATTAGTCCTGGTTTAGATGTAATATTGTCCTGGTTGGTCCTAGTCTAAAGGTCCTATATTACACAAAACTGACTCTTGTGAGTTTTTAGCCATGTTAGAATGTTGTTACCTGATTAAAAACACACCTGAAGTTGCTTTGTATGAGTGGCCTTTTATTATTGACTAGATACAGATCAGAAAATAGCATAATATCGGCTCTTTAACACGTCTTTCTCTTCTATAGTTCCTCCAAAGCCGCCTCACCTCCAGCAGGTGTCCACGCCCAGGCTCCGCCCCCGAGCTCCAGAGAAGCCCCTCCCACCAGCGCCCTGCAGGCCCCTCCCCTCGGACCCCCGCAGCCTCAGGCCCCTCCCCCGAGATGCCACGGCCTCCCCCACCTCTGTACTGTCGCTCATCGAGAAGTTTGAACGGTGCGTATTTTTAGTAATCTCGAAAACACACTGTGTAACTTTTCTGCTTGTTACTATGGTTATGTCATTGCTCTGCCTGGAATGTTCCAGAGTATGACATTAAACAGCTCTATCTTACATTTATTCAATTACAGGTGGTTTTATTGGTGGTTTTATTTTAAAAAAAAGGCATTCTGACTGTAAGCGGGATCACTTCTCCACAGATCTGACCTGTAACTTGGTCTGGTTTGGTCTCCATGATGAAAGAAAGGTTTAATGCCATACTGTGAAACATTCCAAACAAAGCAATGATATCTCCATGGAGAAAAGCATTTATCGGACCCTCTACCAGAAAAGTTACACAATGGACTAGGGATGTAACAGTAACCAAAATATCGTGATATTGTATCGTCAAAAGTGTCACAATAATATCGTGAGCTGTCACAGTATATCGAATTACAAAATCCTTTGCATAAAAGCATGGTTTTATTGTAGCCATAGCTAAAAAACATCAGGAACTACATATCCCATTATGCATTTCAACTCAGACAACATGAAGAAATATGTTTTTACTTGAATTATTGGGATTATGACAGTAATAATTCACACCAACATCTTGTCAGGGTATTTTAAAAGCAAAAAAGTGTCCTATCTACAATTATATCACCCTCTCCAAAATATTGCAATAAATATCGTACCATATCGCATATCATGATAATATCGTACCGAGAGATTTGGATATCGTTACATCCCTACAATGCAGCTTTAATTCTGAATTTGTAAAATGTATGAAATACAAAAAAAAAAATTACAAAAAATAAACACATAACATACATAAGCTCCTATATTACACCAAATTGATTCTTGTGAGATTTTAGCCATGTTATAATGCTGTTACCTACTCAAAAACAGACCTGGAGCTGTGTTTTTGTTATCAGTCTGTTTACATCTCCAAAGCTCAAAATACTGTTCCACCTTCCACGCTGTGTTTTCAAGTCAGCAGTTCTTTTCACCTTCAGTTCAGTAGGGATTAGCAATTCCAGGACTGAAATCATCCAAATGATTCCTGTTTTACCACTTGGCATCACTTGAGTGTTTTCGGTTTGAGAGAAGAACTCAGCCTAAATATTCAAGGTTTGTGTTTTCAGCTTGAAACAAAACACAACTCCAGGTCTGTTTGTGATGAGGAACAACTTTATAACATAAATCATAAAGTAGCTCAATATGGGTCCTTTTAATTAATATCAGAAGCCTCATAAATCTGAATCATCTTTAATAAACTTAACTTAAAATGTATTTGTTCATGATGAATTAATCCTATCTTCATGCCTTACTATAACAAATGAAGATGTAGTTTTTCATAAAGTGTAACCCAGGGGTCTCCAGGCTTTTTACTCCGGTGAGCTACCTTTACAAAACGAAAATACCAGAGCTACTAGTTTTAGCGGTCACAAGTAACTGAGTAAATATAAGAGCCGTGGCCTTACATGAGGTACAGTTAGATGTCTATAGAACATAGGGGTGTCAAATTATCGCGTTAATTGCGATTAATTAATTACAGTCATATTTAACGCGTTATGTTTTTTAATCGAGTTAATCTCATTTTTAATCTCTAACTTTAGTGTTTCTGTATGAGAGTTGCTTTATTATAAAACCTGTTTTTATGTGTTGTTGGGACAATAACACACACACACACACAAAAACCACATTTATACATTTTTTTATTTCGGTAATTCCTCTCATTGCTGGAAACCCACACAAAACGCGCGCAGTAAGAGTGATGTAAACGTCATGTTAAAGTTGGCGGCGTCAGGCACAATGGACGAGGTCGTAGAGCCAGTAGAACAGAGTCAGCAGTGCACAGGTAAAAACACATTCGTGTCTTGGAAATTATTCTCCCGACGTGAAATATAAAAGAAAATAAGTAATATAATATCGCCTACAACTTAAATGTCACTGGTGAAAACAACCTGCATAGGCTCATGATGTCTGCACTACTGTCCTATAGTGACCTGCCACATGAGGGGACACGCACACAAACACACACAAACACAAACACACACAAACACAAACACACACCTTCATCATCGTCATTAACCTGAGAAAGCGCGGACCACGTTTCCTTCCGTAGACACTGCGCGGACACCGACGTGCTCCCGTGAGCCGCGTGTGGATCATGTTTTCTCGCTACGCTGCGTAAACCGCGCTTCCTCCTGTGCGCCTCTAAACCAGAACTAACACCAAGACTAAAACCAGGACTTATCCAGTCCAGGACTAAACCAGGACTAAACCAGAACTAAAACTAGAACTAAAACCAGGTCTAAACCAGGTCTAAACCAGGACTAAACCAGAACTAAAACCAGAACTAAAACCAGAACTAAAACCAGAACTAAAACCAGGTCTAAACCAGGACTAAACCAGGACCAAACCAGAACTAACACCAGGACTAAAACCAGGATTAATCCATTCCAGGACTAAAGTAGGACTAAAGCAGGTCTAAACCAGGACTAAAACAAGGACTAAAATCAGTGATCTCATATATAAAGCATTTCTCTATCAATAATATTTTTAATATGGTTAAGGAAAGACTGGACTTTTTATTGTCTTTAAGTAGACAAAAGTTATTATGTTCAGATTTCCTCGTCTTTGCTACTTTACAGCAAACAGTTTCTTATTCATGGAGACTTGGGCTCAACAGCCAAATTGGAGAGATTTGTTAAACAATAAATGACTTTATAAAGTCACTTTTTAAAATCTATATCAGTCTTTTGATCTGCCACAATAATGTAATAATGAATTTAAATGAAAATACCTCAAATTGAAGGCTTTTCTCAGCAATTTTTAGGTGAGATTAAAATGAGATTAATTAGATTAATTAATTACAGATCATAATTAATTAATCTCTCAATTTTTTTAATCGCATGACAGCACTAATAGAACATAAACCATTATCCATAGGAGGGCACAAAGTTAGGCATCAAAATGATACATGCATAATGGTAATAGGCACAATACTCAGCACAATACGTGTAATTCAGAAATCCCATGGCAAGCTACTTGGAAGGGGATGGAGAGCTACCAGCAGCTCCCAAGCTACAGGATGGAGACTCCTGGTGCAACCTATATAACATATACATTGTATTTTTCGGACTATAAGTCGTAAGCCAAATAGTACTTAATGAAGAAATAACCGGACTATAAGTCACACTTTTTGGGGGGAATTTATTTTATAAAATCAGAGACCAGGAACCAACATTTCATCTTGAAAGTCATGTTATAGTAGTAACAGGCTGAATAGGCGTCTAGTGTGTTAGCATAACATATGAACAGTTATTCAGATAACTATAGCATAAACAACATAACAGAACAAGTTTACCAAATTCTCCTTCTCACTTCAATTCACTAAATCCACTGAATTCTTCATCCTTGGTGTCACTTCTGAGCAACTCCTATAGAACTATATAGAACTAACTACGGAGCACCGCTTCCTCTTCTGTGTAGCTGTCGATAGACTCAGCATCAATTCCAGTTAGAATTATTCTGGCCTTTCTGAATCCCGACAGGATGGTTTTGGTGTCACTGAAGTTCATGTTTTGTCGATCCATCCAGTGACTTCCAGGAAAGGCGCATGGTGCACTGAAACTGTGTTCTCCATCCTCGCTTTCTGCCAGTCCCTCACAAGTTTCTCACTCACTCCAAACTTTTTTTCTGCTGTTTGATTATCATTTTCACCTGCATATTTCACTACTTGCAGCAGGACAGTGACTTTTTCTGCAGGAGACTTGCACAGTAGAGTGAAGTAACAGTGGTACAGGAGTAATAGGAATAGCCGATACTGACACACAAACCTAGAGCGTCCTCTCATGGCTGTCAGTGAGAGAATTTTAATATATAAGTCGCACTGGAGTATAAGTCTTAGGACCACCCAAAGCATGAAAAAAGTGCAGCTTATTGTCCGAAAAATACAGTATATGTATTTATATTTGACCCTGTTTTGTTCCCACAGTGAGCAGCTCATCATGGTCCCTGACATCACCGGCGGAGCCCTGTGTCCCCGCCTCCCTGTCAGCGACATCACATGTCACCCGTGTTCCTCTTCCTCCTCCACCTGCTCCTCTCCCTCTCCTCCTTCATCTCCAGTCCCACTTTTAGACCCAGACAACAAACTGCCTGAAACCGAAACAGTAGTAGAAGAAAATCAACCAATCGATCAAGAGCAAAGTGCCAAAAATGATGACGACGAGGAGGACTTGGGGGCGTGTGCAGACGTCAACAAACGCTTGTCTTTAGAATCTGGGTACAGCGCATCAGAAAAACACCTGGAGGACATAGTGGAGCTGAGAGACCCGCCCCCGCAGGTCATCGGCCAATCAGAGCTGCTGAATGAGCGCTTGTCCCTCCCCTCCTCACAGACGGATGGAAAATTGGCCAATCGGGACAGCGGCATTGACAGCATCAGCTCCCCGTCTCACAGCGAGGAGCTCTGTTTTGCTGGCGTGGACGAAGGGGGTGTGGCTTATTCATGCAGCCCCGCTCACATCAGAGAAGAAGGGGGTGGGGTCAGGAGGAGGCGGGATTTATCCGAGGAGGGAGACAGCGATCTGGAGGAAGAGGCGGAGCTTACACTGGTGCTGCCCGCGACAAAGACTGACAGACAGGATTCAGTCGAGGTGAGAGTACTACTATTACTACTATTACTACTACTACTACTACTACTGCTGCTGCTGCTACTGCTGCTGCTACTGCTGCTGCTACTGCTACTACTACTGCTACTACTACTGCTACTACTACTACTACTACTACTACTACTGCTACTACTGCTACTGCTACTACTACTTAAACTAACACTATACTACTGCTATTACTGAAACTACTACTGAAGCTGCTAGTACTACTACTTAAACTACTACTACAACTGAATTCCACTACTAATACTACTGCAAGGCTACTACTGATTACCATACATTACTGCTGCTACTACTGAAACTACTGAAACTACTAATACTACTACTACTGCTGAAACTACTACTACTGAAACTACTAATACTTCTATTAATATTTCTACTAGGCCACTGATTACTACACATTACCACTACTACTACCGCAAACCTGATGTGAGTACTGCGTTCTGTCATTGTTGTTCAGGTGTTTTGTGCTCGTCTCATGGAGGAGTCCCGGGCTCGCTCCTCGTTCCCCTGTGACGTGGTCCAGGGAATCTTCTCAAACATCTGCTCCATCTACTGCTTCCACCAACAGTTCCTCCTGCCCGCGCTGCAGAAACGCATGGAGGAGTGGTCAGTGACTCTGCGGTTCTGTTTTTCAAATGTTCAACACGATAAGA
Source organism: Boleophthalmus pectinirostris (assembly GCF_026225935.1). Lineage (NCBI taxonomy): Eukaryota > Metazoa > Chordata > Actinopteri > Gobiiformes > Gobiidae > Boleophthalmus > Boleophthalmus pectinirostris. Next base: position 15,586,147 of record NW_026571515.1, on the reverse strand, counting down.
CAGAAAGAGCAGGTCCGCTGATTTATGACAACGATGGTTCTGTAAAGTGAAAACCAAGGCTGATCCTTTATGGAAAAAAGCATAAAACAAACAAATAAAGCAATAAAGAAAAGGGAGGGAAGGAAAGAAGGAAGGAGGGAAAGAAAGAAGGAAGGAAGGAAAGAAAGATAAAAAGAAAGAAGGGAGGGAGGAAAGAAGGATGAAAGGATGGACGTAAGGAAGAAAGGAACGAGCACTGAAGGATGCAAGGAAGGAAAGAAGGATGCAAGGATTTAAGGAAAGCAGGATGAAAGGATGGACGTAAGGAAGAAAGGAACGAGCACTGAAGGATGCAAGGAAGGAAAGAAGGATGCAAGGATTTAAGGAAAGAAGGATGGAAGGAAGGAAGGAAGGAGAAAAAGAAGGAAGGAAGGAAAGAAGGAAGAAAGGGAGGAAAGAAGGAAGGAAGTGGGGAAGGAAGAAAGGACGGAAGGAAGAAAAGAAAAAGAAAGAAAGAAAGAAAAAAGAAGAAAGGAAGGAAGGAATTAAGGAAGGAAAGAAGGAAAGGAAGAAAAAAGAAGGAAACTAAGAAAGTAGAAAAAGGGAAATAAAGAAAGAAGGAAAGAAAAAGAAATATGAAGGAAAGGAAAAAAGGAAAGAAAGAAGGATGAAGGGAAGGAAAGACAGAAGGGAGGAAAGAAGGAATTAAAGAAAGACAGAAAGAAAGAAGGAGGGAAAGAAAGAAAATTAAAAAAAAAAAAGGAAAGGGGAAGAAAAGGGGAAATAAAGGAAGAAGGACAGAAAAGAAACAAAGAAGGAAAGGAAAGGACAGAAAAGGAAGGAATGAAATAATCGTAATAAATATTTGAAAATGATTATTTTTATCCTGTCAAAATTTTACCTGAAGAGAAACTTTTACATTTATAAAAAGTGTTTTGTAAGTGTTTTGAAAGTCACTAGATTCGACTAAAGCTTTGCCCCAAATGAAACTAAAACTAAACTAAACTTTTGAGGGGAAAAAGAGTGCGAGAAGCATTAGTAGATACAAGTACATTTTATGACCGACCTGGCCTGATAGATACAGTACTATTATTGTATTTTAAATATATATTACAAATTCATTGCTTCACATTGGCGCCCCCTTTAGGTAGCAGTGCGTCTCTGTAACACATGGTTTGCTCTTCGTAGGGACTTGAATCCTCGGATTGGAGACATCCTGCAGAAACTGGCCCCGTTCTTAAAGATGTACGGAGAATATGTGAAGAACTTTGACCGAGCCATGGAGCTGGTCAACATCTGGATGGAGCGGTCAGCTGCGTTCAAGGCCATAATACAAGATATACAGGTATGTTCATATACTTAACTGATAAGTAAGTGAGAAAAAATATTTTTACTATCTGTTTTCATCATTTCATTGCAAAAAACATCTGAATATGACATTTTATTAAATCAGATCCAGCTTTAAGGTCATATATTAGACAAAACTGACTCTTGTGAGCTTTAAGCTGTGTTAAAATGTTGTTACCTCCTCAAAAACAGACCTGGAGTTGTGTTTTGTTCAGTTTATTTGGATAATTTCAGATCCTGAATTGCCAATCTTGACTGAAATAAAGGCAAAAGGTAGCTGTTAACTTGAAAACTACTGCTTCAGGACATCACAAGGTGGAACAGAGTCTTTACTTTTTTGAGAGAAGAACTCAACCTAAATATGCAGGACCTGTGTGTTAAACATGTGTGAATGAAACAAAACACAACTCCAAGCATGTTTGTGATGAGGAAACAGCATTATAACATAACTTAAAGCTCACAAGAGTCCATTTTGTGTAATATAGGACCTTTAGTCTGAAAATAGAACTAATTTTACCCCAAGATATGGTCAGTTATATTTTAGCTCGACCCACTTTCATTGAAAATTTGCAGTTTCTGTTCATCTTTTACTATAGTTAGACACAAAATCTACTAATAACTCACTAATATGATGATGATGATTATTATTATATTAAAGCCAGTGTTTCTTGTTGTATTTCTGAGCTATAAAATCACCTGTAATTTAATAAATGTAAGGTAGAGCTGTTTTATGTCATTCATGTGTAACAAAAACAGGTACATAGTGCAGCTTTAAGTTTGCATTTTTTTTCTATTACTAAAGGTGGACACAAAGTTATTATTACTACTCTACAAATGCATGTGTTTTGTGTTGCAGAGGGAGGAGCGCTGTGGAAACCTGACTCTACAGCATCACATGTTGGAGCCTGTTCAGAGGATTCCCCGATACGAACTCCTGCTCAAAGATTATCTGCACAGACTGCCCGAGGACGCCCCCGACTACAGCGACGCTCAGAGTAAGACACGGGGACAGTGTATGGGCGACATGGCAAAGGAGATTAAAAAACTTGTGTGCAGCTGACAGAATTAATTGAATTTCTCCTTTGTAATGGATCCTACTTGGACGACAAATACGGGGGACGTAGTTTAGACATGTGACCTGACTGATGGAGACTGGACGGTGTTTGGTGCAGAGGAGGGATTGTGAATACTGTATTTACACTTAGACTTAGACAAACTTTATTGATCCACAAGAGAAATTATTTAGCCACAGTAGCTCACAGCATATTATAATAACAAAGAGAAATGGTATAATAAATTCCAAATAAATAGCAGAAATAGTAAAAGACTGATGTCAAATAAGGCATAATTATTTAAATGTATATGTACAAGTAAAAAAATATATAGAAATATAGTAATAAAAATATATCTTAGCTACAGACAGCAACAACAACAAAAATTATATGATGATTGACAGGACATAAGGTTATTTATAGAAAGGTACACAAATGGATGTGGGTGAAAAAGGAGTTGATAAAATTGTTCACTTTAAAATATTTTTATGTTATATTAGGTCCTGGATTGTTTTTGTTGTTAAAATACTACACCTTTGGAAACAAGAAGACAAATTACACTGTACCACTTTAACATACACCATTTAAAAAATAAACTAAGACATATTACATTTATTTCAAATCAACATTTAATTTCTGTATCCTGTAAGTAGTTCTTGCGTTTTCCTGCAACTTCACAAACTTTAACTTGACTTAAAGATGCATTGTGTGACTTTTCTGGTTTCACAGTATGGCATTAAAGCTTTCTATCAACATGGAGACCAAACTAGACCAAGTCACAGATGTCAAGAGTCAGATCTGTGGAGAGGCGACCCCACTCACAGTCAGAATTTATGTTTTTCTAGGTATTTTTGAGCTTTAAAACCACCTGTAATTGAATAAATATAAGGTAGAGCTGTTTAATGTCACACTGTGGAACATTCTAAGCTGAGCGATTACATATCCATAGAAACAAGCAGCTGAAAAGTTACATATCGCACCTTTAAATTAGGTTTTGAGGTTGTGTAGGTTGCTTTCATTGTGTCAAAATACTAATTATACCTTTCCTTATACACCTTTCACTGTAAAAATGCTAAACAAATGCACGGTAAGATTAATGTCATACTGTGGAACAATCAGGGAAATGAATTACATCACCATGGAGACAAGTTACACTGTGCATCTTTAACATACACTAGAAATATTACATTTATTTCAGTTCTGTATCGTGTAAGGAGTCAGTGCATCTTCTGAACTGGCTAAAAAATAAAACTATAATTAAATTTCAAAGTTATATTTACAAAACAAATCTAATATATTTTTGTTTTTGTTTTTGTGCAGAGTCTCTGGAGCTGATCGCCACGGCAGCAGAGCACTCCAACGCTGCCATCAAGAAAATGGTAAAACCGGCACTTTCCTCATTATGTGTGTGTTTAAGCTCCGCCCACTGTGTAAACAAACCCCGCCCCTTTCACAGCGAGGCGTTCACTTTCCCCTGTAATTAAGATGCTCTAATTAAAGGCAGGCCTCCAGCGCAGCAGCCACCACAAGACACAGTTTATAACCCAATGTGGGAATGTACAGTACAGATTAAGATGGAGCAGACTGGAATACTACTACTACAAATACTACAGTACTACTGCTAACACTACTACTATGTTAAAGAGAGAGTATCTGACAGTAATTGACTTTTTTGGAGATTTCTACCATGTTATAATATTGTTTCGTCATCAAAAACATGCGTAAAGTGGTTTTGTATGTAATCCAAGCAGGTTTGAGTAATTTAGTGATCTCTCCTGGGCTTAGCTTTTACCTCCCACATGACGATTCGACATAAATAAATATACAAAATCATAATTAGTGTGACCAGACGTCCCTGTTTACTCGGGACAGTCCCAGTTTTGAGCCCTGTGTCCCCTGTCCCAGCAGATTTATACAAAACCAGTGATTTGTCCAAGTTTTATGCAAGAAGTGTTCCAGGTGAATCCGTGTATCAGTCGTTCATTTGTTTTTCAAAATAAAACCAAAAATAGGAAAATGAAAAAAGCAACTTTTTTTTTCTTTTTTTTTTGTCTCCAAAGTTTTGCTGGTTTAGTCCTGGTTTAGTCCTGGTTCAGTCCTGGTTTAGTTCTGCTTCAGTCCTGGTTCACGTCTGGTTTAGTCCTCATTTAGACTTGGTTTAGTCCTGTTTCAGTCCTAGTTCAGTCCTGGTTCACTTGTAGTTGGTTCCTGGTTCAGTCCTGGGATCAGTTCTGGTTTAGTCCTGGTTTAGACCTGATTTAGTCCTGGTTCACTTCTGGTTCACTTCTGATTTAGTTCTCATTTAAACCTTGTTTAGTCCTGTTTAAGTCCTGGTTCAGTCCTGGTTCAGTCCTGGTTCACTTCTGGTTTAGTCCTCATTTAGACCTGGTTCAGTCCTGTTTTAGTCCTGGTTCAGTCCTGGTTTAGTTCTCCTGGTTCAGTCCTAGGATCAGTCCTGGTTTAGTCCTGGTTTAGACCTGTTTAGTCCTGGTTCAGTCCTGGTTCACTTCTGATTTAGTTCTCATTTAAACCTTGTTCAGTCCTGGTTCAGTCCTGGTTCAGTCCTGGTTCAGTCCTGGTTCAGTCCTGGTTCAGTCCTGGTTCAGTCCTTAAGTGGCACAAAAGTCCGGCATTGCAGTTTAAGTCCCAGGAACTAGAAACGGCCGTTATCCGTTTTTTGGAGACAAATAACGAAGAAAATAGTTGTTTTTTCGTTTTCTTATTTTTGGTTTTATTTTGAAAAACAAATGAATGATAAATAAATAACTAAATGTATTTCTTGAACATCTACTACTGTTCTGTTCTTCCACCATCGTGTTGTTTTCTGTGGTAGTTCTGGTTTAGCACTGATTTTCAACCTATTTTTATTGATTTATTTTTTATTGTTCCAGGAGCGTATGAGGAAGTTACTAAAAGTGTATGAGTTACTGGGAGGAGAGGAGGACATCGTGAATCCAACAAACGAACTGATCAAAGAGGGACACATGCTGAAACTGTCCAACAAGAACGGGACCACACAGGACCGCTACCTCATACTGGTGAACACTTCAGTCTTTATTCTCTATTCTCTACTTATTTGTCAAAAAGAGTTTTCTGTGAGTAGATTTTAATTTTGTTTTATTGTGTGTCTGTTCAGTTCAATGACAGGCTGCTGTACTGTGTCCCAAAACTGCGCCTGATTGGTCAGAAATACGGAGTCCGAGCCCGGATCGATGTGGACGGGATGGAGGTGAGACACGTTTATTCTGCGAGCATTCAGTAACTATGGTAACAAGACCTGGGCTAGACCTGGGCTAGATCTGGGCTAGACCTGGACTAGACCTGGACTAGACCTGGACTAGACCTGGACTAGATCTGGACTAGACCTCTTCTACAAGCATTCAGTCACTATGGTGACAAGACTCGGGCTAGACTCGGGCTAGACTGGCTAGACCTGGACTAGACTTGGGCTAGACCTGGACTAGACTTGGGCTAGACCTGGACTAGAACTTTCTTACAAGCATTCAGTCACTATGTTGACTAGACCTGCGCTAGACCTTTTTTATAAGCATTCAGTAAATATGGTGACAAGACCTGTTATACATCAGAACTGAACTGGGCTGGGACTCTTCTGAATGCGCCCAATGACATGACAGTAACTGTTTTTTTTCTTTGTCGTTCACAGCTGAAGGAAACCAGTAGCATTGCAGTTCCTCGGACGTTCCTCATTTCAGGGAAGCAGAGATCTTTGGAGCTACAGGCCAGGTACAAGAAATATACTGTTATTATAAAAACACAGCACCTGTTTAACCAAATATATGTCATATGTCATTTGTTTAATCACAGGTGTTTTATAGCTCAGACAAGCAGAAAAGTTATGAAATATGAAAAAATATGTAAAAAATAAGTGAAGTATTTTATGGCTGTGGTGGTAGAGGTACTTGTTTTCTAGCCTTTCTCAAATACTATCTTTAAATCGAGACATTATCAGTGAGTTAGAAGCATGACTGAAGCAGAAGTATGGCAGTTGTTTTGTAGGTAAATAAACGCTGTGATCTTGTGATAAACATGCTCAGACTGAACCCTCTCTGATTTCAGGACAGAGGAGGAGAAAAGGGACTGGATACAGGTAACAACAACACACACACTGAATATATTGTTTTAGCTAAATAAAACGCTGATTTATTTGTTAGTTAAAGAGATGGTGAAGAAACATGTTAAACTGATATATACAAGTTAATTTCCACTGTCAAGGTCATTTACAGTTTTAATGTATATAATTACCTTTTGTATTGAAGGTCTTCTACTGGTACTAGTTATTTAAAGAGCCCATATTACGCTTTTTTATTACATTTCCTCATCAAAAACAGACCCGGAGTTGTGTTTTGTTTCATTCACACATGTTTATCACACAAATCCTGTATATTTGGGCTGAGTTGTTGTCTCAAACGTGAAACACTCTGTACCACCTTCTGATGCCGTGTGGTAATACAGGACGTGCTCCACTGTGTTTTTAAACTCCATACACCTTCACTTAGCCTTGATTCATCAAACTGATCTCGCAGCATTAGGATTCGTTCGCCCGACTGTAGGCAGGTACTTTTTTTATTCAACCAATCACTGCTATTTCGTCATGACGTATGTAATGCACCAAATCCCGAAGGAAGAAGGGCAATAACGTCTTTCTCCTTGATAAAATTCAGCAAACATTCTCTTTATTCCGGCTTTAAATCCTCGATCTCGGGAATTGTTGCCAACACAGAATGTATGTCTTCGTCTAAATCCATCTCAACCACTTTGTTTACTGTTGTGCTGTACCACAAAAGGGACCCAGACAGGCGCTTGAGTTTGACGTCATGGCTTCACAGCTCTTCGCTGATTGGCCGGTGCGTGGTCTATGACTTCCGGGGTTCTTGCAAACCGTCTAGTGTATTCTGATTCCTGATCTAGTCGCTGGAGAGCAATGAAATTGAGCGGAGGCCTGGCTAACCTTCACTAGAATCACTGAGAAAATCACTTCAGACCTGGAATAGCCAACCTCTACTGAAGAAAAATATCTGTTAACTTGAAAACTACTGCTTCATGACATCACAAGGTGGAACAGAGCATTTTTGAGCTTTGGAGATGTAGACAGCCCAATGAGAATGAAACAAAAACACAACTCCAGACATGTTTTTGAGAAAGTAACCACATTATAACATGCCTTAAAGCTCACAAGAGTAAATTTTGAGTAATATCGGACCTTTAAACTACAGGAGATTAGACCTAAATGTTATGATCATGTTTCAGGCGATCCAAGTGACGATCCAGAGACATGAGCAGACCATGGAGAACTACAGACTCACCTGCTCCCTGAGAGACGAGGACTCCACCCCTCCACACTCACCGGTAAGCACCATGAAGATGACATTGTTGTTTTGTTTTTTTTTATAAGAAATATTTACAAGGAAAACCCACAAAGGTTAAAGCTGATTATTATTATGAGTGAGTAGGACCTTTTATATTACAACAAACTAACAAAGGATCCATATTAATTTGACTTATAGGTCTAGGGAAGGGGTCACCAAACTTTTTTCTCTATGGGGGGCCAGGGTCGGAATTGTGTGACCCTTGATGACGCAGATTATATTCTTTGAAAATCTGCCACACTTTCTTTACATATTATACTGCACAGTCCTTACACTGAACAAAAAATAATGGGTCGTCCACTGTTCTTTGAAAACTGGGCACTCTCTGTCAACGTATTGTGCTTTAACACTCATCATTTTTCTGTCCTTAACTGCACTACAGAACTCTACGTGTGCTTTGACTGTCACTGTTTGATCTTGAGCTTGTCAGATGATGAAAATTCTGCGTCAAATGTAAATATGTCATATAATTATTAAGATATAAAATAAAAACTTCATATGAATATCATTTTTTAATTTAAGAAAAAAAAAAAACAAATACAAGATGCAGACATGTTATTATTTGCCAAAAAGTAATTAAAAAAAAATAGGCCATAACAACTTCTGGATTTC